>NW_028257140.1:0-9779 GCF_035046125.1 Drosophila serrata | reverse complement strand
GATTTATTGAACAGATTTTCATATAAAAATATAAATAATATCGACTCAAAATGTGGGATTACAATATAGTCAGAAGCGTAAAAAACAATGAAGGAGTCATTTCCGACCCCATAAAGTATATATATTCTTGATCAGTATGAAAAGCTGAATCGATCTAGCTATCTTCGGACAAAATCTATTTTTTTGCCAAATCTTCGAATTTTGCGAAAAACGATAAAATTATTAAAATTGCCAAAAATGGACAATTTTCTTGATTTTTTTAAATTTTATTTTGAGTATGCAGATTTATTACCGCACTAAAAACTAACATGGGACAGCTTTCCGAATTGAAATTAAGGCGTTTTTGGCTCAGTTATGACTATCTTAAGCATTGATTTATTTACAAATTTTCATATATAGGTATAAAAATAAAGGTATAAATAATTCCGGCTCAAAGAGTGGTATTATAATTTTAGTCACAAGCCAGCAAAATAATGAAGGAGTATGCAGTTTTATTAACAACATACAAAATAACATGGAACAGCTTTCCGAATTAAAATTAATGCTGTTTTGGCAAAGTTATGACTATGACATTGATTTATTGAACAGATTTTCATATAAAAATATAAATAATATCGACTCAAAATGTGGGATTACAATATAGTCAGAAGCGTAAAAAACAATGAAGGAGTCATTTCCGACCCCATAAAGTATATATATTCTTGATCAGTATGAAAAGCTGAATCGATCTAGCTATCTTCGGACAAAATCTATTTTTTTGCCAAATCTTCGAATTTTGCGAAAAACGATAAGGAGTTATATCATTAAAATTGCCAAAAATTGACAATTTTCTTGATTTTTTTAAATTTTATTTTGAGTATGCAGATTTATTACCGCACTAAAAACTAACATGGGACAGCTTTCCGAATTGAAATTAAGGCGTTTTTGGCTCAGTTATGACTATCTTAAGCATTGATTTATTTACAAATTTTCATATATAGGTATAAAAATAAAGGTATAAATAATTCCGGCTCAAAGAGTGGTATTATAATTTTAGTCACAAGCCAGCAAAATAATGAAGGAGTATGCAGTTTTATTAACAACATACAAAATAACATGGAACAGCTTTCCGAATTAAAATTAATGCTGTTTTGGCAAAGTTATGACTATCTTAAGCATTGATTTATTGAACAGATTTTCATATAAAAATATAAATAATATCGACTCAAAATGTGGGATTACAATATAGTCAGAAGCGTAAAAAACAATGAAGGAGTCATTTCCGACCCCATAAAGTATATATATTCTCATCAGTATGAAAAGCTGAATCGATCTAGCTATCTTCGGACAAAATCTATTTTTTTGCCAAATCTTCGAATTTTGCGAAAAACGATAAGGGGTTACATCATTAAAATTGCCAAAAATGGACAATTTTCTTGATTTTTTAAAATTTTATTTTGAGTATGCAGATTTATTACCGCACTAAAAACTAACATGGGACAGCTTTCCGAATTGAAATTAAGGCGTTTTTGGCTCAGTTATGACTATCTGAAGCATTGATTTATTTACAAATTTTCATATATAGGTATAAAAATAAAGGTATAAATAATTCCGGCTCAAAGAGTGGTATTAGAATTTTAGTCACAAGCCAGCAAAATAATGAAGGAGTATGCAGTTTTATTAACAACATACAAAATAACATGGAACAGCTTTCCGAATTAAAATTAATGCTGTTTTGGCAAAGTTATGACTATGACATTGATTTATTGAACAGATTTCATATAAAAATATAAATAATATCGACTCAAAATGTGGCATTACAAATATAGTCAGAAGCGTAAAAAACAATGAAGCTGAGCCATTTCCGACCCCATAAAGTATATATATTCGTTATTAGCATGAAAAGCTGAATCGATCGTAGCTATCTTCGGACAACTGAATTTTTTTTTGCTAGTTTTCGAATTTTGCGAAAAACGATAAGGGGTTACATCATTAAAATTGCCAAAAATGGACAATTTTCTTGATTTTTCTAAATTTTATTTTGAATATGCAGATCAATTTATGGACTAAAAACTAACATGGGACAGCTTTCCGAATTGAAATAAGGCGTTTTTGGCTCAGTTATGACTATCTTAAGCATTGATTTATTTACAAATTTTCATATATAGGTATAAAAATAAAGGTATAAATATTCGGCTCAAAGAGTGGTATTATAATTTAAGTCAGAAGCCAGCAAAATAATGAAGGAGTATGCAGTTTGATTGAACAATATAGAAAACAACATGGAACAGCTTTCAGAATTAAAATTAATGCTGTTTTGGCAAAGTTATGACTATCTTAAGCATTGATTTATTGAACAGATTTTCATATAAAAATATAATTAATATCGACTCAAAAAGTGGGATTACAATATAGTCAGAAGCGTAAAAAACAATGAAGGAGTCATTTCCGACCCCATAAAGTATATATATTCTTGATCAGCATCAAAAACTGAATCGATCTAGCTATCTTCGGACAAAATCTATTTTTTTGCCTGAAACTTCGAATTTTGCGAAAAACGATAAGGGGTTACATCATTAAAATTCCCAAAAATTGACAATTTTCTTGATTTTTTTAAATTTTATTTTGAGTATGCAAATTTATTACCGCACTAAAAACTAACATGGGACAGCTTTCCGAATTGAAATTAAGGCGTTTTTGGCTCAGTTATGACTATCTTAAGCATTGATTTATTTCAAAATTTCTAATATATAGGTATAAAAATAAAGGTATAAATATTCTCGGCTAAAAGAGTGCTATTATAATTTAAGTCACAAGCCAGCAAAATAATGAAGGAGTATGCAGTTTTATTAACAACATACAAAATAACATGGAACAGCTTTCCGAATTAAAATTAATGCTGTTTTGACAAAGTTATGACTATCTTAGAAATTACACTGAAATTGATCCAACAGATTTTCATATAAAAATATAAATAATATCGACTCAAAAAGTGGGATTACAATTTAGTCAGAAGCGTAAAAAACAATGAAGGAGTCATTTCCGACCCCATAAAGTATATATATTCTTGATCAGCATCAAAGGCTGAATCGATCTAGCTATATCCAAGGAAAGAATCTATTTTTTTTGCGAAAACTTGGAATTTTGCAAAAAATGATAAGGGGTTACATCATTAAAATTCCCAAAAATTGACAATTTTCTTGATTTTTTTAAATTTTATTTTGAGTATGCAGATTTATTACCGCACTAAAAACTAACATGGGACAGCTTTCCGAATTGAAATTAAGGCGTTTTTGGCTCAGTTATGACTATCTTAAGCATTGATTTATTTTAAAGTTTTCATATATAGGTATAAAAATAAAGGTATAAATATTCGGCTCCTAAAAGAGTGGTATTATAATTTTAGTCACAAGCCAGCAAAATAATGAAAGAGTATGCAGTTTTATTAACAACATACAAAATAACATGGAACAGCTTTCCGAATTAAAATTAATGCTGTTTTGGCAAAGTTATGACTATGACATTGATTTATTGAACAGATTTTCATATCAAAATATAATTAATATCGATTCAAAAAGTGGGATTACAATTTAGTCAGAAGCGTAAAAAACAATGAAGGAGTCATTTCCGACCCCATAAAATATATATATTCTTGATCAGCATCAAAAGCTGAATCGATCTAGCTATCTTCGGACAAAATCTAATGTTTTGCGAAAACTTCCAATTTTGCGAAAAACGATAAGGGGTTACATCATTAAAATTGCCAAAAATTGACAATTTTCTTGATTTTTTTAAATTTTATTTTGAGTATGCAGATTTATTACCGCACTAAAAACTAACATGGGACAGCTTTCCGAATTGAAATTAAGGCGTTTTTGGCTCAGTTATGACTATCTTAAGCATTGATTTATTTACAAATTTTCATATATAGGTATAAAAATAAAGGTATAAATAATTCCGGCTCAAAGAGTGGTATTATAATTTAAGTCAGAAGCCAGCAAAATAATGAAGGAGTATGCAGTTTTATTAACAACATACAAAACAACATGGAACAGCTTTCAGAATTAAAATTAATGCTGTTTTGGCAAAGTTATGACTATCTTAAGCATTGATTTATTGAACAGATTTTCATATAAAAATATAATTAATATCGACTCAAAAAGTGGGATTACAATATAGTCAGAAGCGTAAAAAACAATGAAGGAGTCATTTCCGACCCCATAAAGTATATATATTCTTGATCAGCATGAAAAGCTGAATCGATCTAGCTATCTTCGGACAAAATCTATTTTTTTTGCCAAATCTTCGAATTTTGCGAAAAACGATAAGGGGTTACATCATTAAAATTGCCAAAAGTGGACAATTTTCTTGATTTTTTTAAATTTTATTTTGAGTATGCAGATTTATTACCGCGCTAAAAACTAACATGGGACAGCTTTCCGAATTGAAATTAAGGCGTTTTTGGCTCAGTTATGACTATCTTAAGCATTGATTTATTTACAAATTTTCATATATAGGTATAAAAATAAAGGTATAAATAATTCCGGCTCAAAGAATGGTATTATAATTTTAGTCACAAGCCAGCAAAATAATGAAGGAGTATGCAGTTTTATTATCAACATACAAAATAACATGGAACAGCTTTCCGAATTAAAATTAATGCTGTTTTGGCAAAGTTATGACTATCTTAAGCACTGATTTATTGAACAGATTTTCATATAAAAATATAATTAATATCGATTCAAAAAGTGGGATTACAATTTAGTCAGAAGCGTAAAAAACAATGAAGGAGTCATTTCCGACCCCATAAAGTATATATATTCTTGATCAGCATGAAAAGCTGAATCGATCTAGCTATCTTCGGACAAAATCTATTTTTTTGCCGAAACTTCGAATTTTGCGAAAAACGATAAGGGGTTACATCATTAAAATTGCCAAAAATTGACAATTTTCTTGATTTTTCTAAATTTTATTTTGAGTATGCAGATTTATTACCGCACTAAAAACTAACATGGGACAGCTTTCCGAATTGAAATTAAGGCGTTTTTGGCTCAGTTATGACTATCTTAAGCATTGATTTATTTACAAATTTTCATATATAGGTATAAAAATAAAGGTATAAATAATTCCGGCTCAAAGAGTGGTATTATAATTTTAGTCACAAGCCAGCAAAATAATGAAGGAGTATGCAGTTTTATTAACAACATACAAAATAACATGGAACAGATTTCCGAATTAAAATTAATGCTGTTTTGGCAAAGTTATGACTATCTTAAGCACTGATTTATTGAACAGATTTTCATATAAAAATATAATTAATATCGATTCAAAAAGTGGGATTACAATTTAGTCAGAAGCGTAAAAAACAATGAAGGAGTCATTTCCGACCCCATAAAGTATATATATTCTTGATCAGCATGAAAAGCTGAATCGATCTAGCTATCTTCGGACAAAATCTATTTTTTTGCCAAATCTTCGAATTTTGCGAAAAACGATAAGGGGTTACATCATTAAAATTGCCAAAAATGGACAATTTTCTTGATTTTTTTAAATTTTATTTTGAGTATGCAGATTTATTACCGCACTAAAAACTAACATGGGACAGCTTTCCGAATTGAAATTAAGGCGTTTTTGGCTCAGTTATGACTATCTTAAGCATTGATTTATTTACAAATTTTCATATATAGGTATAAAAATAAAGGTATAAATAATTCCGGCTCAAAGAATGGTATTATAATTTTAGTCACAAGCCAGCAAAATAATGAAGGAGTATGCAGTTTTATTATCAACATACAAAATAACATGGAACAGCTTTCCGAATTAAAATTAATGCTGTTTTGGCAAAGTTATGACTATCTTAAGCATTGATTTATTGAACAGATTTTCATATAAAAATATAAATAATATCGACTCAAAAAGTGGGATTACAATTTAGTCAGAAGCGTAAAAAACAATGAAGGAGTCATTTCCGACCCCATAAAGTATATATATTCTTGATCAGCATCAAAGGCTGAATCGATCTAGCTATCTCCGGACAAAATCTATTTTTTTGCGAAAACTTGGAATTTTGCAAAAAATGATAAGGGGTTACATCATTAAAATTCCCAAAAATTGACAATTTTCTTGATTTTTTTAAATTTTATTTTGAGTATGCAGATTTATTACCGCACTAAAAACTAACATGGGACAGCTTTCCGAATTGAAATTAAGGCGTTTTTGGCTCAGTTATGACTATCTTAAGCATTGATTTATTTAAAAATTTTCATATATAGGTATAAAAATAAAGGTATAAATAATTCCGGCTCAAAGAGTGGTATTATAATTTTAGTCACAAGCCAGCAAAATAATGAAAGAGTATGCAGTTTTATTAACAACATACAAAATAACATGGAACAGCTTTCCGAATTAAAATTAATGCTGTTTTGGCAAAGTTATGACTATGACATTGATTTATTGAACAGATTTTCATATAAAAATATAATTAATATCGATTCAAAAAGTGGGATTACAATTTAGTCAGAAGCGTAAAAAACAATGAAGGAGTCATTTCCGACCCCATAAAATATATATATTCTTGATCAGCATCAAAAGCTGAATCGATCTAGCTATCTTCGGACAAAATCTAATGTTTTGCGAAAACTTCCAATTTTGCGAAAAACGATAAGGGGTTACATCATTAAAATTGCCAAAAATTGACAATTTTCTTGATTTTTTTAAATTTTATTTTGAGTATGCAGATTTATTACCGCACTAAAAACTAACATGGGACAGCTTTCCGAATTGAAATTAAGGCGTTTTTGGCTCAGTTATGACTATCTTAAGCATTGATTTATTTACAAATTTTCATATATAGGTATAAAAATAAAGGTATAAATAATTCCGGCTCAAAGAGTGGTATTATAATTTAAGTCAGAAGCCAGCAAAATAATGAAGGAGTATGCAGTTTTATTAACAACATACAAAACAACATGGAACAGCTTTCAGAATTAAAATTAATGCTGTTTTGGCAAAGTTATGACTATCTTAAGCATTGATTTATTGAACAGATTTTCATATAAAAATATAATTAATATCGACTCAAAAAGTGGGATTACAATATAGTCAGAAGCGTAAAAAACAATGAAGGAGTCATTTCCGACCCCATAAAGTATATATATTCTTGATCAGCATGAAAAGCTGAATCGATCTAGCTATCTTCGGACAAAATCTATTTTTTTTGCCAAATCTTCGAATTTTGCGAAAAACGATAAGGGGTTACATCATTAAAATTGCCAAAAATGGACAATTTTCTTGATTTTTTTAAATTTTATTTTGAGTATGCAGATTTATTACCGCGCTAAAAACTAACATGGGACAGCTTTCCGAATTGAAATTAAGGCGTTTTTGGCTCAGTTATGACTATCTTAAGCATTGATTTATTTACAAATTTTCATATATAGGTATAAAAATAAAGGTATAAATAATTCCGGCTCAAAGAATGGTATTATAATTTTAGTCACAAGCCAGCAAAATAATGAAGGAGTATGCAGTTTTATTATCAACATACAAAATAACATGGAACAGCTTTCCGAATTAAAATTAATGCTGTTTTGGCAAAGTTATGACTATCTTAAGCACTGATTTATTGAACAGATTTTCATATAAAAATATAATTAATATCGATTCAAAAAGTGGGATTACAATTTAGTCAGAAGCGTAAAAAACAATGAAGGAGTCATTTCCGACCCCATAAAGTATATATATTCTTGATCAGCATGAAAAGCTGAATCGATCTAGCTATCTTCGGACAAAATCTATTTTTTTGCCGAAACTTCGAATTTTGCGAAAAACGATAAGGGGTTACATCATTAAAATTGCCAAAAATTGACAATTTTCTTGATTTTTCTAAATTTTATTTTAAGATATGCAGATTTATTACCGCACTAAAAACTAACATGGGACAGCTTTTTGAATTGAAATTAAGGCCTTTCAGGCTCAGTTATGACTATCTTAAGCATTGATTTATTTACAAATTTTCATATATAGGTATAAAAATAAAGGTATAAATAATTCCGGCTCAAAGAGTGGTATTATAATTTTAGTCACAAGCCAGCAAAATAATGAAGGAGTATGCAGTTTTATTAACAACATACAAAATAACATGGAACAGCTTTCCGAATTAAAATTAATGCTGTTTTGGCAAAGTTATGACTATGACATTGATTTATTGAACAGATTTTCATATAAAAATATAAATGAACGATATCAACTAAAAGTGGGATTACAATTACAGTCAGAAGCGTAAAAAACAATGAAGGAGTCATTTCCGACCCCATAAAGTATATATATTCTTGATCAGCATCAAAAGCTGAATCGATCTAGCTATCTTCGGACAAAATCTATTTTTTTGCGAAAACTTCGAATTTTGCGAAAAACGATAAGGGGTTACATCATTAAAATTGCCAAAAATGGACAATTTTCTTAATTTTTCTAAATTTTATTTTGAGTATGCAGATTTATTACCGCACTAAAAACTAACATGGGACTGCTTTCCGAATTGAAATTAAGGCGTTTTTGGCTCAGTTATGACAATCTTAAGCATTGATTTATTTACAAATTTTCATATATAGGTATAAAAATAAAGGTATAAATAATTCCGGCTCAAAGAGTGGTATTATAATTTTAGGCACAAGCCAGCTTTCCGAATTAAAATTAATGCTGTTTTGGCAAAGTTATGACTATCTTAAGCATTGATTTATTGAACAGATTTTCATATAAAAATATAAATAATATCGACTCAAAATGTGGGATTACAATATAGTCAGAAGCGTAAAAAACAATGAAGGAGTCATTTCCGACCCCATAAAGTATATATATTCTTGATCAGTATGAAAAGCTGAATCGATCTAGCTATCTTCGGACAAAATCTATTTTTTTGCCAAATCTTCGAATTTTGCGAAAAACGATAAAATTATTAAAATTGCCAAAAATGGACAATTTTCTTGATTTTTTTAAATTTTATTTTGAGTATGCAGATTTATTACCGCACTAAAAACTAACATGGGACAGCTTTCCGAATTGAAATTAAGGCGTTTTTGGCTCAGTTATGACTATCTTAAGCATTGATTTATTTACAAATTTTCATATATAGGTATAAAAATAAAGGTATAAATAATTCCGGCTCAAAGAGTGGTATTATAATTTTAGTCACAAGCCAGCAAAATAATGAAGGAGTATGCAGTTTTATTAACAACATACAAAATAACATGGAACAGCTTTCCGAATTAAAATTAATGCTGTTTTGGCAAAGTTATGACTATGACATTGATTTATTGAACAGATTTTCATATAAAAATATAAATAATATCGACTCAAAATGTGGGATTACAATATAGTCAGAAGCGTAAAAAACAATGAAGGAGTCATTTCCGACCCCATAAAGTATATATATTCTTGATCAGTATGAAAAGCTGAATCGATCTAGCTATCTTCGGACAAAATCTATTTTTTTGCCAAATCTTCGAATTTTGCGAAAAACGATAAGGAGTTATATCATTAAAATTGCCAAAAATTGACAATTTTCTTGATTTTTTTAAATTTTATTTTGAGTATGCAGATTTATTACCGCACTAAAAACTAACATGGGACAGCTTTCCGAATTGAAATTAAGGCGTTTTTGGCTCAGTTATGACTATCTTAAGCATTGATTTATTTAAAAATTTTCATATATAGGTATAAAAATAAAGGTATAAATAATTCCGGCTCAAAGAGTGGTATTATAATTTTAGTCACAAGCCAGCAAAATAATGAAGGAGTATGCA